>NC_057803.1:744043012-744044524 GCF_018294505.1 Triticum aestivum
TCTTTTTGCTACTAAAGTTTGTAACAAAATTCTAATTACCTATTGATTTTATTTTATGATAATTCTTTTTGCTACTAAAGTTTGTAACAAAATTCTAATTACTTATTATTTTCTTTTATGATAATTCTTTTTGCTTTTAAGGTTTTGAACTAAATTCTAGTTACTTATGTATTTTCTTTATGATAATTCTTTTTGCTATTAAAGTTTGTAACAAAATTCTATATAATTTTAGTTTCAATAATACTAGAGGTTTATAAAAGATTTTTAGTTGATTCCTTTAGTAGGAGTTCTAAGGCTGTTACAAAGGCATTTTATTTGGTATAGGTTTTAAGGCTGGGTCCCCATGAGTACCTTTTAGTACCGGTTCGTGGCATGAACCGGTAAAAGAGTTTTTTTAGTTGATTCTTTCTGCAGCTATTTTTTAGTCCCACCTCGCCAAGCGAGAGGCACTCGCATCGGTTTATAAGCCCTGAGTGTAGAGACGGTGAAGGGAGAAGCGCAGTGCTCACATGCACATTGGCCTGAAGCTAAGCAACATGCAGGTGAGCATTGCGCCCTCTTTTATTTTGGCATGGTATCATCACTTCATCCACATAGCATATGCAAGAAAGTTGAGAGGATTACGGCTAAATAATGCAGAAAACAAAACAAAAAATTTGGAAAAAAAAGTAGCAACAGTAAGTATTTTGTTGTAAGTAGAAACAAAATAAAATAAATAAAGCAAGAAAGAAAAAAAGTGCTTTCAAATTTCAAACTAATGGCACTAACAGAAAGTCTATAATTTTTCTAAAACTAAAAGCAAAAAAGAATTAAAAAATAAAGCAAAAAACAAAATAAAATAAATAATGCAGAAAACAAAACAAAAAAACTGGAAAAAAATAGCAACAATAAGTAAAGAAAACGAAAAAAACAAAAAAAGTGCCTCCTACTGGGCCCCCACGGCCTGAATACGATAAGAAACCCAACAATGGACCAGGATTCAGGCCCGTAGTAAGCCAAGTAGGCCCACAGGCACATAGAGACAGATTAAGCCCGAAGGCCTGCTTTAGAGAGGAGCTCGAGAGGGTTGGCGCATCGCACCTTATAAACAGGTGCGGTTCTCTCTCAGCTAGCGAGGTGGGAATAAACTCCCACCACCACGCCGTTGTGCACGGCCCATTGGTCCCGGTTGGTGGCACCAACCAGGACTAAAGGGGTGCATTAGTCCCGGTTCGTGGCACCAACCGGGACCAATGCCCAGCGGCGGCCTTTGGTCCCGGACTAAAGGGGGCATTGGTCCCGGTTGGTGCTATGAACTGGGACCAAAGGCCTGAGTATATAAGCAGCACTTGCAAAAATTTCATTCAGTTCCTCATTCTCCCTGCCGCCGATGCCACCCTCTGCCCCGACGCCCTGCTCCTCGTTGTCGTCGCCCGTGCCCGTCGTCGCCCGCGCCCCGCGCCGCCCTGACACCGTCGCTGCGCCCCGTGCCGCCCCGATGTCGCCTGCGCCCTACGCCACCCCGCCCCGCCC
>NC_057803.1:744045203-744053982 GCF_018294505.1 Triticum aestivum
GGAGTAGTTTAGGAAAATTTAGAATATGCTTAATATGTCAAAAATGTTTATTTTGTTCGTAGAAAGTTGTTTGTTCATATATAGAAAGTTTTTATATATGACCATGGATATATGAGCAATGATGATCCATGGATGTATGCATTGATATATATGAGAAATGATGTTCATAGAATATTTACCAAGTATATATGTATTTTTTTCATATATGAGAAATGATTTTTTTGTTCATAGTATTTTCTTTGTCAATTTATGTATATGTTCATGTTGTGTATGTATAGGAAAATTGTGAATGATAGAAGTCATTTATGAATATGTTCATATTTAGAATAGAGGAAAAAGGAAAAAAATAAGAAGAGAAAGTGTTTAAGTTAGAAAAATAATAGAACTATATAGTTAAACTAGCTTATTTTTAGTAAGTACTACTTTATTTTATTTAGTAAGTGCTTCATACATAGTTGAACTAGCTAGTTGATATAATAAACTACTTTATTTTACTATATACAGAAGTAGTTTGTTTTTAGTAAGTACTACTTTATTTATAGTAAGTGCTTAGTAGTTGAACTAGTTGATTTAATTATTAAAACTACTTTATTTAACTATATATAGAAGTAGTTCCCGCATCGACGTCGACGATGCCTATACCTTCTGGGGGACGTAGGTTGGCGAGGAGGCAGCCCGTTGTTGACCCGATCCTTGTTTGGTGGCGGTCGCGTGGGCCAGTGACGGTGCCGAGGCTTCCGGACACCGCGGAGGTGGTACGTCACCGTGTCAGCGAGGAGGACGAGCACGTCCGTCGCTACATGGTTGCATGGAGGGCAGGTTCGACAATACCTGGCAGGTTCTTTAGGGATATCACTGGAGCTATGATCATGTGATCGCTCCTTATCTTTGGGTGTCCACCGCCCGCGACGATATCCGTCGGGCGCTACGGTTCTAGCTGTATTAATTAGTGATGCTATATGTATGATAGTATTCGAGGAGTATTAGTGATAATATTTGACGATGTACGGACACAAGAGATGATGTACTTTTGGTTATAATTGAATGCATGCTAATTTGAACACTACTTTATTTTACGATTTGGTTTTGCTTATTGAATGCTCATATTGGAAAAGTACTCCTACTTTGAATGCTAAAATTGAAGAGCACTCTATGCAGAAATCTAGGAGCCCCCTCCATCATCCACGCCGTCGTGGGGGTAGCTTCTCCTTCATTCCCGTGTACTAGACAATTTGGTGTACTAATGCACTCGGGAATGAAAGGAGGAGCTACGTACCATCATCGATAGTCAACCCGTGATTAATAATAATGATCTAATTTAGGTTTTTTAGTACATATATTTAATTGTACAAGTTTAATATTTGAATTATGAACTTAGGCCGGAAATGTCGTACTCGGACGACGAAAACCGTCCGGGGGAGTGCGACTGGTGCCACGACAACCGAGGTATGTGCGACGGGTTCAATGAGCTAGACGAAGATCGGTGCTTCAGCATTAAGCTCGAGGAGACCTTCGATGTTCATACGGTACGCAACGACGACAATAGTTTTTTTCGTAATTAAGCACGACTTCAACTATTTTAACGTGTATTTTTCATCTTTTCCAATTCGACTAGCTTATCCCATGCTATGCAAGACGCTATGTCTTGGAGAGGATGGGTTTTGAAGACCATGAAAGTATGGAAACCAAAACAATTCTCCTAAGGACCCATCATGGTGTGGATTTTAAAGTAAAGATGTACAATGCTGAGAGTGTAACCCATTTTGGTTGAAAAAATTGGGAAGCACTTTGCAAGATGTATGGTTTTGATGAGGGTATGCTTGTCACCATGGATCTTGGTGATCCTACAATCCAGCAAGACAATATGGACATTTGGGTCCTTGTGGATACACCTCCAATTCTTCCCCCATGTGAGCTTAACATAGTTATTAAGTAATTTATATTGTTTATTTTAAAATAGTTGACAGCTTATTTCCATTGACAGCTTATTTTCATTCTTTAAAGAATGTGCGGAAGATGGTAGACAAAACCCACGACACCGATGGCTCCGAATTAACTTATAAGGAGAAATATCATATGATCGCATTTTGTATTGATCTTGAGAATTACAATGTCTACAATCGAACTCCTCAACATTATGGTCAATACGTGCCACTAGTGCACGTGTTGAACTACGGTAACTACCATGGAGATACCCTAGTAAGAATTTTTTACTATTACGACATCCCTGCATCTTTTTAAATACTTCTAAAACTAGTACATCATTGCTAACTACGAAATTATTACTATGTTTTTCAACAGATAATCCCGAATGATTGTGTGCCTCATCTGATGTATACGCACGGTAGCCTTGATGTTTTGAACATACAACCAGGTCGTCCTACGAATCTCAACTGTCCATACCGGATTTTTAAAATAAGTGGAGACATGACAACCAAAGAATGAAAAAAAATGTATGGACAGTCGTAAGGAACTTCTTGGAAGCAAAAGGAGGCGAAGCGCTAGAATTGGAGACAGGATGATCTCCATTCGTCATAATGGAGAGTCAGGGTCTATATTGTTTCATGCTATTTTACTTTAAGGGTGTTTAGATCCTACCTGATATTGATGATCATGTGCTAAGAACAATTATGTAGGGTTGGGTTCGATGACTATGAGGATGATGATCGTATGACTTGTTATTAATAACGAGTAGAAGTTGTATGATGATGCATGATTAGTAGGACTTGTTATTATATATGATGATGTATGATGCAAGCATGCATGAGTTATTATATATCAGCGGGTGAAATGAACATAGCAGTAGCGTTGGTAAACCAAGGACGGAGATATAAGAGAGGACACTCCTCTCTATTAGCTAGCTAATAACAACCTAAAATTAACCCCCAAAACCCCTAAACCAGCCACTTTTTTTTAAGAAAAAAGAAAAACCTCAGCTCCAGCCAGCTGCTGACACGTGGAAGCCCTTTGGTCCCGGTTCATGTCACCAACCGGGACCAAAGGCCCCCGTGCCTGGGCTGCTCGCAGTGGCCACGTGGAGGACCATCTGTTCCGGTTCGTGTAAGAACCGGGACTAAAGGGGGGAGGCATTAGTAACGACCCTTTAGTCCCGGTTCAAGAACCGGGACAAAAGGCCCTCACCAACCGAGACAAATGCCCTGTTTTCTACTAGTGCATGATACATGTATCGTGATTTCCTCCATGACGCGGCGCTGGCGCTCCATCTCCTCCAGCACGTTGTCATCCCGCGCCCATTTCAGGCCGGTTTCGAGGTCGGCGGCCATGTCGACGTGCTCCTGCTTGACGACGACAGTGGCTTCGCCTCCTTCTTCGGCCCGACCAAGAAAGATTGCCGGGGGAAGGAGGGGAGGGTTGGCGGCGACCCTCATTTATGACGATTCTGCCGCCACGACTGCATCCGCGCTCTGTATCTCCTGGGGCTTGGCTTTGACGGCGGCGAGCTGCGTCATTGTGCCGAAGGAGTGGGATCCGGAGGAAGAGGAGGACGTCCCCGCCATGCGCCTCGGCAGCCACGAGCTGCCGCTCTGGCACGAGAAAGGTGGCGCTGGGTACTCCAACGGCGGCAAGTTGCCGCCCTCGATGTGCTCGAGGATGGCGTGGAGCGTGTGCCTAGGGACGCCCCAGCACTTACGGCAGCCGTCGGAGTTGTGGCGCCACCTTGGCTTCGGAGCGCCCATTCATGGACGCGAGCTGGCCGGTGTGGCGGCGCTGGAAGTATACCGTCAACAAAGTGTGGTTGTCGGGGGCGGCGTACATCGGAGCGCCCATTCATGGACGAAGGGCTGTTTTTATAGCGGTGAGGGGGCGGCAACATTGTGGAAGCGTGGCGAAAACTGGTGGGATGCGCAGTGGCTTATCTTCATTGCGCCACTCGTGTTCAATGGAAGGCTGACCGACGGCAGCCTTGACATTGATTCGCGCGGGAGCCAAGGCGATGAGATGAGGACGACGATGCAGTCGCTATCTCGGGGGGCCCATGGGGTGGGAACTCTGGGTGGCCTCGAGCGCGCTGCGTTCGGCCTGAATCCACCAGCGCCAATTTCGGTCCTAATCAGCGAAATTTGGGCTCGTATGGGCGTGAGTGGACCGTTTTTTTAAACCGGCGATAAAAAAGCGGCCTCGGAGGCTGTTGGGGTGGGGGGGGGGCAGTGGAGATGCTCTTATGCGCACACCATTCGATCAGGTTGGACCGGCCGATCAAATAGTTTTTGCCGGAACTTCTCCTGGGTTTGGGAAGTTCTAGAAGCTTACTAGGCCTTCTTTTTTAATTTTTCTGGACAGGTTGTTTTCGGTTTTATTTCAGTTTTTTCTTTTCTTTTATTTCCTATATTGTTTTTTATTTTTCATATTTTTGTTCCTTTTTCGCTCCTTTTCTTTTCTTTTTCTTTTTCATGTGCGTGAGCTTTTTTGAAATTGATCCTTTCTTCAAATTTGTGAACCTTTTCCAAATTCATGAACTTTTTCTAAATGCATGAATATGTTTAAATTGCGAATTTTTTTATAGAATATTTTTTCACAATCCATGTAATATTTTCAAATTAGGGATTTTTAAAAACAAATAGTGAACATTTTTCAAATCCACGAAGTAAATCGATGACTAGTTTCAACTCCGTGATTTTTTTCAAATTTATTATTATTTCTAAATAGACTATCTTTTTGAAAAATCATAAATTTTTAATAATTCTGCAAGGTTGTTTTGTAAATTCGTGATTATTTTTTAAGAATAACTAACTTTTTTCAATTTCATTATTTTTTTGAATTCACGTAGATAATTGCTCCAATAGCCGCTCGAAAATAACATAACTGCAAGGCAGCCGCATCAACAATTTCTTGCCCACATTTTGCACAGGACAAAAAAAAATTATGAACAACAACATATTAAAACCAACGTTCAAAATATCATCTGATTCGCGGATTTATCATCTAGTTTATCGCTTATCAATGGGTCACCGCTAAGTTTATACCTTACCTTTTCTATTTAACATTTAAGCCAATTTATCACTCCGACAAGCGATTAATTAGGAATCTTGGGATTAATTGGGCTTGTCCCTTGTGTTTAGGAACCCAAAATGGGTCTCCTCTTCAGTACACTATCGCACATTACACTTCATCCCCCATTCCATAGGCCATGCATTGCAGTGTTTTCCCATTTTATTTATCATTACTCATTGTTTGGCATGTAATATCTAGTTTTATATTGATATAGTGTTGTCATATTGAAATGCTTACAACATACTGATGGTTATTTCCATTTTTACCTTATTAGTGCTCGGAACCTAGGAATTACAAGCAAAACCGGACCAATTAATAGTTGACCGATAAAATTTATTATTAGTATTTCAAAAAGTAGATACGACGGAGACGTATCTGATATCCCCCGTGTGACATGAGTCAGAATCCCTCTCGAGGGAACCGAATATCCGTCTGCACAAACTTAGTTCAATAGAAAGGGTTCCAACAGGCCCATGATCGAGCCCAGGTGCCTCAGACAGCCACTCGGAATTCGATGATACACCCACATTCGGGACGCGAGATGTCCTCGCCAGAAGAGATTGAAAAATGGGTATCACCGAGTCTTCTTCCCAGCTGCTCAATGTTTGTCCTTCCGTAGGCATGAACAAACTGAGTCCGCCGAGGTCTCTTAGTCAAACCTCAGATCCCTTGATTAGTCAGACGTCTTGCTGGAAGAAAGCACACAACAACTCTCCAGCGAGACCTCGACCGACTCGGGGGCTACTGTCGAGTTTATAAATGCGGGGTAGGCCCAAGTATACGAATGGCCCATCGAAGGCCCATGATCGTATAATATATGGTCCAAAAGGCAACGGGCCAAGGGGCTTCATCATCAGCCCATCGGAGACAAGGTGGCCCAAATACGCACTAAGCCCCAATAGTCGGACTGCGGCTCAGCCGACTGTCGAGTACCAGCACTCGGACAAAGATGAAGGGAGTTGTCGGCTAAACCATCTCTTGGCCACGATGTCTTGATGACAGTCGTTGCCCAACGGCAATATAACCCAGTTAAATATGGCAGTTACCAGTAGTAAATGTCATGGAACAGCCGGACACACCCGAGGTCATGAATAGCATTAATACAAGCCCTTTATGTACCGCTACCTGGCGCACTCTATATAAGCTAGGAGGGAAGCCCCGGGCTGAAGGTTGAACTTCCACACTTTGTACCTTAAACTAAGAGCTAAGAGCACGACAGAGTAGGGTATTAGCTCCACCGCATGAGGGCCTCAACCTGTATAAATCCTTGAGCGTACTCTCAACTGTGCCGTTCACTAGATATCATTGCCTCTACATTCCTACCCCATAGTATCGTCAGGATTATATCCACGACAGACATAATAGCTTCTACAGCAACTAAATTGTTTTCATTAGATGCATCAAAAAATATGTATTCATAATGTAACTTATTTGTCTTTCAAATTTTTTTAACTTATTTGGTTTTATAGATGGTGAAGCACTTTTCTACAAATGTAATGTGGAATGAAGTGGAAAAATTGATGTTTTTAGTACGATGGATCCTTTTTACTACAGGGAAATTACAACAAACATGGGCCAACCTATTGTAAGTCTTACATTGTGGGGATATCCAGAAATACTCTAAAACTTTACATTGCGTGCACCCATGCATCCGCAAGGAAGAGTGTATACTTATAAACTTAGAATCAATAAAAGAAGCTTCGGCAAATTACACGGTACTGATGGGTTTGTATTGTCATTCATTTGATCCGCCGTTTGAGGATCTTGGCACACAACCCATTCTTCATCTTGAGCACAACTGATGGCTTTGGCTCTACAACGTACCCTGCCACCATCTCAAAATTGAAGTTCCACACTATGGCGGCAATGATACTCTTCATCTGCACTACCGAGATGTGCTTGCCCAAGCACGATCTCGGCCCGGCGTTGAATGCTAGGAACTTGTAGGACGACACGTACAGAAGCTTGCCATCCTCTTTGACCCACCTTTCTAGCCGGTACTCCGTGCAATCCTTGCCCCACACACCTTCCATCCTGCCCATTGAGTAGAGTGAAATCAGTATGGTTTCACCCCTCCGCACCTTGTGACCGCTCGGCAGTACGTCGTCGGTCATCACAGTCTTGCGCTCGATGGGGCCCGGTGGGTACAGCCTCATGGATTTGAACAATGCCGCATGCACGTAGACAAGCGGTTCTGTCTCCTCTGGCTCAAAGGTCACCATGGTGGTGGAGTTGTTTGCTTTGTGCATGGCAATGGGAGATAGTTCTCTTCTAATGCTCGACATGATGTGCGGGTGTTTGATGAGGTTGTAGAAGAGCCAAGTGAGGGTTGTGCCGACCGTGTCACGCCCGGCAAACATGTAATTGATCAGGGTGGCGTACATGAAGCCACTAGGTTTTCCATGGTCGTCAATATACTCTGGGTCATCGATGTAGGAAGAAACAATTTCTACATTACGGTTCTCTTGCTGTTCATCCATGTGGACCGATCCATCTCCCCTTTTCTCCATCATCTCCGCGACAAACCTGCACAACTCCGATTGTGCTGCGGCGAGCTTCCGCTCTGGGCCGATTTTTAGACGCTTCATCAACTTCCAGCAAGATGCTGGCACCATGTTCCGGAAGAAGCCTCCATCTTTTTGTAAAACAGGGTGAACAAACCATGATAAGCAAAATGGCTTTCTTCCAGTTTATTTTTTCTTCCCCTTTTCGGTTTCTTTTATCTTTTACATTTATTTTTTTGTTTTCCTTTTAATTTCTTCTTTTCAATATTTTTTATATTTTATTATTTAAATAAATGATTTTTTAATTAATTAACATATTTTGGAATTCATGAACATTTTCAAAAATTACATTTGTTTTGGAAATTCACAAACATTTTTCAAATTAGAGAACATTTTTTATGAAATCCATGAATTTTTTTTCAAATGCAAGATCATTATTCTGTACTATCAAGTTTTTTAAATTCCAGAATATTATCCAAATTACTGGATATTTAAAAAAAATGTGAGAGTATTTCTAATGTATGAATATTGTTTCAAATCATGAATGTTAATAAAAGTTCAGAACATTTTATTTCCTAGTATTTTTACAATTTCTGTTTTTTCTAAAAATACTGGACATTTATTAAAAATTATACAGGGTGTATTAAAATAATCAACATGTGTTGGTTAAAATAAAAAGAACAAATATAAATGAAGAAATATATAAAAAACACAAAATAAAAACCAGTCAAAACTGTAAAACAAGAACATGAAAAAAAAACATTGAACGTTCCCAAAACATATGAAAAGCAGAAAAGAAAAACTGGAAGAAAAGGGAACAGAAAAACAAAACAGATTACGGCTGAATACAGATAGAAAAGGACTAAAAAAACATAAAAAGAATACAAAACGCGTGAAAAGTACTGAACGTGGTTCACCTTGGTCCATAGAGCCTTTTTCTAAGATCAAGGGATTGGACCGCCGGACCAGTGACGGAAACCATTGAGACAAGGCTATGTTTCATCTCACAGCAGGCGGAAGGTTTTGTGCTCTATTGATACGTACTGCATTCTTCTGGCATCTAGCGCACACCTTGGAGCCGGCATAAGGGCCGAAATCACTGTTCTGACCTTCTCAGCGATCTTTCTAACAAACTGAACTCGACATAAAAGTATTTCATGACCTGGCCCTTTTAGAAACACCATAGACCGCGGCGTTTCCGCTCCACATAGAAACACCGAGCTGTCTTGCGTTGCAGCTCCACATGTGAAGCTGCAACGCAA